>NC_050574.1:247885010-247925010 GCF_011100635.1 Trichosurus vulpecula | reverse complement strand
AAGAGCTGAGTTCAAATTAAGCCTCATACTCACTAGCCATGTGACTTTTGGCAAGTCCTTAACCTCTGTCTTTCTCAGTTTCCTTATCTGTAAAAATATAACAATAATACTACATTTATATATCATATTATATCATGTTATATCATGTTATATCATGTCATACCATATCATATCATATCATATCATATCATATCATATCATATCATATCATATCATATCATATCATATATTACATTACATTACATTACATTATATTACATTACATTATATTATATTACATTATATTACACTACATTACATTATATTACATTACATTATATTATATTACATTACATTACACTACATTACATTATATTATTATAATATTATGTTATATTATAGTATAGTATTATAACATAATTATTATATATGTATAATATATAATATATTATTATATAATATTATGGTTATAATATAATAATAAAGGATCAAGTAAGATAATATTTGTAAAGCACTTACCACAGTGTCTAGAACATAGAAAGTACTATGTAAATGCTAGTTTTTATTATTAGCTGTTATTATCCTAAGGAATGGATCTGACTATGTCACTCCCCATCAAGGACTCCCCATTGTCTTGTGAGTAAGGTACCAACTTCTCAGGCATACATTTGAAGTCTTCTACAGGCAGGTCCTATCCTTCTTTTATATTATAGCCTTAAATCATATTAAGATCAGACAACTAGAGCTGGAAAGGAGTTGAGGCCATCTAGGTGATCCCCCTCATTTTTTTATGTAGGAGAAAACTGAGGCCTAATGAGGTTAAAGGACACTTGTTTAAGCTCACACAGGAAATGATTGTCAGAAGTAGGATACGAACCCAGGTCTTCTGGTTCTTGATCCAGTGTTCTTGTCGCTGTCCCATATTGCATACCCTCTATTCTAGTTAAACAGCACTACTAGCCCTTTTCTGCCCTCCGCATTCTGGCTCCCACTCCTGCTCATTTGCATGGACTTTTCCCCATTACAGCTTTCAAGACTCAGCTCATTGCCATTTCTTTTATAGAACCTTCCATGGTTCCCCAGATTTTCCCTCAAATATTTTATCTGAATACCTACTTTTGACCCATTACTCCCTGGGTGGGGGGAGGTTAATACCTGTGAATACCTCTGAATTGGAGGCAAGTCTGCTTCACTGCATGTGGTCATGCATATCTTCACATACTTCCTAAAGCAGACTCATAATAATAACTAATAATTATTAATTAATCAATATAAATAATTAAATAACAACAACATCAATAATAAGACACTTACTATGTGCAGTGTACTATGGTAAGAACTTTAGAATTATTATCTTATTTGATCCTCACAATAACGTTGAGAGGTAGGTCCTATGATTATCCCCATTTTACAGATGAGGAAATTGAGGCAAGCAGAGGTTAAATGACTTGTTCAGGATCACATAGCTGGCAAATCTCTGAGGCTGGACTTGTACTCAGGTCTTCCTGACTCTAGGCCTAGCAGTCTGTCCAGTGTACTACCTAGCTACACCAATCCCCAACATTGGTTGACAGCAGAGCTCCCTGCACTTCCTGCCAGCACTGGATCTCCAAATGGTCAGTCCCTTCCTTGCATTTATCTGTGTACATTCTATATACCCACTCCACTGCCCGTTAACTAACACAGTACGATGTACCACTACCCACCCACCACCAGGGCAAGGAATGTATCATGTTAATTTTTGTTTTCCCAGTGCCTAGCTCAATATTCTTCACGCAGTAAGAGTTCAATTAACACTTTGTTGAACTCCAATTAACAGTCATTTATGTCACCTTTTTGAATCAACATATTTGTTCTTATTTCCAGGTAACAAATTGGATTCCATAGGGATTAGTTTGAGAAATTAAGAAGACCCTAGTAAAGTGGCAGGATCTCAGAATACAGTTTGCTGTGGTCCATTTTGCTGTCTATTTTCATGAAATGAAAATTTATAAGCTCAAGAATTCCGTAGTAAATTACATTTACTTTGGAGAAGTTTGCTTCTGGATTATTCTAAATTGTGGATCTCAGTGCAACCTTTGATACTCATAGGTGTTAAAAGCTCACCTTAGGTTTTCTCAGTTTTATGGAGTATTGCAATAGTGAGCCTGTTTTGATTCACTAGTTACTGTTCCCCCCTCCACTAACCTCCATGTTCTGATTGTGTGTCTTTACTGCATTTTATTGCATGTTATTTTGTATTATCATTATTGAGTGTGTCATGTGGACTCCCCAGCGGACTCCACAGGAGCAGCAACTTGGTCTTCTTTAAACTGCACTTCTCCTCCATATTCATTGAAGCGCTCTACGCCTGGGAGGTAGTTATTAATCAAACCTTTATTGAATTGAATTCTCACAGGATCCCCGACCATTTGAAGACAACTGCATGAAACTCATTTGCCAGCTAAGAGGCAGAGTAACGTTTCTGAAAGGCAAAGCCAATTAAAATCCTTCTTGTTATAAATTAATGACTAAACATGGTGACAAATACTAATTATTCTAGATTAAAATACTTTTCCCATGGATTTCCTAATTCAAAATGGCAGCTGCTTTCGGGGTGCAGTCTCTGCATATGTTCAAACATCACCCAATATTCTGCCTTCCTCCCATGGAATTAAAAGGGAAGGGGAAGTTTGTTGCTAATATATAAGTTTAATTTAGGAATTTACTAAAAAGATGTGGCATAGTAGAGTGCCTCACTGGAATAGGAATTAGGAGACAAGGCTCTCAAGTGTGTCAATAATGAACTCAATTATCTTTGAGGAGTGACAGCTTCTTGGGATTGATGGGGTGCTTGTGCTTGGAATGAATGCTTGGGTCTGCGAATTCATTCCAGGCGGCCTTGCCTTGGGAATTTTGGTTTGGGATTTCTGCATCCCTGGCTTGATTTCTCCCTCTACAGGATGACAGTTTCTTAACCTATCAGATGGTTATATGAATTCAAATTCAAACATTCATTAAATTCCCTCTCTATGCCAGTTTCTGTGCTATCTTCTACCTGATTTCTCAGGCTGTTGTAAGCTTTAAAGGAGATCAAATGTGTGAATTTAAGTAGTACAAAGCCATATAAATGAAAAAGCATTATTAATTAAAGGGGACTTTAATGTTCTTTTAATAGCCCACCCTATAAATTTACAAATGAGAATGTTATTGTTTTCACTCAAGTCTGATTCTTCATGGCTCCTCAGACCATAGTCTCCATAGGATTGTAATGGCAGGCAAAATGGGACTTTTTGCTTTTTTTTCTTTTAGAATGCTTCTTAGCACTAAGGCAATCAAGTGCCTTTGATCAAGTCTTGCTTTGTTTAAATCAAGAGTCTTTGATGACCTGCTTAAGTCACAAGAAAGTCTAAGTCACATGAGTTTGAGTCACATGGTTGTTATGTCCTCTGATCCTGAAGAAGTAACATATATATATATATAGCTAAAGGGCAGCATGCCCCAAATTATCTCTGCTTCTTCCTTAGTAAGCAGCAATGCCCAATTGTAGTTTGATTCCTAGGTGTTGATAACTGACCATATACTGAGTCTAACATGTATCCTAGACATAGTTCATATATTCTGAGGTTAGGATTTTGCTGGGGGGTCACACATTGGAAGAGTGTTTGTGCGATTTGGCCAGACAAGACTCTGGGTAGCCATTGAGGAGCCCTCTGGCTTTAAGAACCCAGATGTTGGTGCTTCTTTCTCTGGTAACTATGTATGTATGTATTACTAGGTCAGACAGTTAGAAACCTGCCTGTTGATTTGTGTTATTTTCTTTGTTTGTAATTTCTGTTTGTATTTGCTCTGAAGTTCAGGGTGCTGACTTTTTCCCCTGAACTAAATGAATGATATATGTATGTTTAACTAAAGTGAGATTGTAAACCCCTTAAAGTTGCTTTCCTTAGAAAAGCAGATCAAAGGACCTGTACTAGAAATCCTGTGTGCTGGTGGTTATTGGCCTTACACCTCCATAGCAGCTGCTAATTGCATTGGTGTTAGAAAGGTTTTCTTGGCAAAGATACTGGAGTGGTTTTTGCCATTTCCTTCTCCCGTGGATTAAGACAAACAGAGGTTTAGTGATTTGCCCAAAGTCACATAGCTAGTAAATATCTCAGGGCAGATTTGAACTCAGGTATTCCTGAATCCAAGCCTAGTACTCTATCTCCACTGAGCCATCTGGATGCCTCATAAAAGAGAATAATGAAGCACAGTTAAGTGATTGATCTACTATAACACAGGTAGTAAGTGTCAAAGCAAGGATTTGAATTCAGTTCCTGTGATTCCATGTTCAGAGTCCTTGAACTAATATCACATGTCATACTTTCCATTCTTCTATTATCTTTACCTCTTTGAGACATCTTAAAAAATCAATCTTGAATGACTTTCAAGATCTGTCACCTCTAATATTAGAGAAGGAAATGGCAGTACCTTTGCCAAGAAAACACCAAATGGAGTCATGAAGAGTCAGACACAACTGAAAATGACTGAATAACACCTATGATATATTTATTTTTATGTATACTTGGTCAGGTCTAGCCGCTTCCTCCAGTCTCATCCAATTTCAAGCAGTTTCCCTCTGCTCATATAACACATTGCCTAAGCCTTGGAGATGGTTCCACTATCACTACTGCTAAGGTCGATCACTGTTGAAAAGCTATTAATCCTGACGCCATTTTGCATTAGTAGTCTTTCATATTTTCCCCTACAAATGTCCTCAGGATGCTCTAGCTAAACTGCATTTCATGCCAAATTTTCTGCAGACTAATTTTCTTCTCTGTTGCTTTTTACTGCTTTAGGAGCCAATACTGCATACAGTGTTCCTTCCTCCTCCAAAGTAATATATTGCAAATTATATTGTATTCTAAAGTGTGGTTGCTTCTAACAGGTTGCATCCCTCTCACTTGAAAAATAGGCCAAAAGTTTCTGGAATGACTCAGTTTGTGGATTCCTTTGACTTCATTGTGTGGGGTTGTATTACAGCTCTTAGACTTTTCTAAGAAATGGCAACAATCCCAATCTCATTACTTTGATCAATTTTGCATTTTTTAGAGTCTGCAGCTGGCTTGAACAGGTAGGTTGGAGCTGTTGGAAATGTCCACAGTGTCTCCTTGTCCTTTTTATTTTTTCCTTTAATTTGTTGTGAATTTTGACCTTGTCATCAAAGTGGCCCCCTTATCCACTAACATTCTGAGCATTGTGTGGTGAAATGACCAGTTACACAAAATTATATTTCTCATTGTTCCCGAGTGTATGATGGTACCACTTCCATCAGTTTTCTTAGTTGGCTCTCTGAAGAGAACCTGGAAAATGAATTTTCATTTACCTGGAATTTCTCTATGTTTTCTAGTCTCACTTGTGGTTGAATGTCAATATGAAGTTCATTTCCTCCAGCATTGTATCAAAATATTGGTAGTTGGATTTGGATCAAGAATATGATGTAGAGGCGTATATAGATATAGATATAGATATATAGATAGATATATAGATATAGATGGATAGATAGATAGATATAGACACACGTACATATGGAGGGGAAGAGAGAGAGAGAGAGAGAGAGAGAGAGAGAGAGAGAGAGAGAGAGATTACTGGAGGAACTTTTGGCATACAACATTTATAGCATCAAAAATTAAGTTTGCATTTGCAAATGGCATATAACTGATGCTTAGGCCCCTCTGTGCCCCCTTCTTTTTAATCTACCACTGTCACTGAGGAAGCAGAAGATCGCATGGGACTGAGGACCATTTAGCATTTTTTCTGCTTCAAGGATTGTTATGGTCAAGTAATTAATTTACTAATGGAGAATATGCCAATGATGAGTCTCTCTGTACTTAGCTTGTGTTGTATAGAAGACATGTTAGCTTGCTGGAACTGTATTTAGAGCATGCCCAAATTGTTAGAACTTACTAGAGCTTATGCTACACAAGCATGACCTTGGGGAATCCAGTCAACTCCATTTGATGAAGCATCAAAGTAGGAGAATTATGAGGTTAACATTATTATCAGCATTATTATTCTTGTTATTAAGAACATTTAATATTATTAATTTCTTTTATTTCACATATGTAATGAAACACATTTCTAAGTGGAAATCCATGATCCTGGGCAGAGTTGGGAAACTGAGTGGAATTCATCTGAGAGAAAGTAAAAAGAATAAAGTATAGGCAATTCTGTGGTTAAAATGTTCCACTACCGTCTGCCCATACAGATGGAAAAAATCAATGATGAGTTCTTTATATAAATCCAAAACTGGAATAGAGCTAAGTTATAATAGTGATGACTGACTTTAATTACTATCTGTAGAAAGTCACACAGCACTGAAAGCTCAGTGTCTAATAAATTCTTGATTTTCCTTTCTGTCAATTTGATTTCTCAGAAGATAGAGGAAAAGAATAATACTCAATGTCATGAAAGAGCTAGTTTGTCAAGAAAGAGTTAGGGGAGACTTGGAAGAAAATAAAACCACTTTTACTCATGTTCATGATTACCACGGAATAGGAGGCCTGGGTGGAATTGCACGTATTTAGGAAAGAAGATTTCAAAAAGCCCATAGAAAACCTGGGCATGATTCCATGGCTAGAAAATTAAAATTGGGGAACAAGAAGGCTAGAATATTCTTTAAATCAAATTCAGATGACATAAAATCATGAATGATCCTAATAAGGAAGAAAGATGAAGGCATTAAAATATCAATGCAGCTTCACAGGAAGTTCTGCAATGAGCTCAGATTCATGAAGGGCATTCACTATCAGTTGTAAGGCAACTAGCATTTGTTAAATACCAAGCAGTGTGCTAAATACTGGACAAAAGTTGAAAACAAAAGCTGTGTCCGAAAAAAAAGCGAGTAGGCTAACACCTATAATTTTCTTGGAATTCCCCTTAGCAGCCAGATATAATGCAATGATATCTTAAGTGAGCATGGGACAAGATTTTAAAATTAGGACAGATTTAGAACTTCAACAGTCATCTAGTCCCACCCTCTCATAGGACCAGTGAGGAAAACAAGGCCCTGAGAAATTAAGCGATTTATTTGCCCATGTTCACAGAGAGTAATCGAGAGAGACAGGATTTGAACCTGGTTCCTTTTACTCAAAATCCAGTGCTCTTTCTCTGGGTCCTGTTCTTAGGAATAATTAGGCTTGAACAAGCATTTCAGTATCTCTCATTTGTTAAATAAAAAGGGTGGAAAGCAAATAATATTTTTCATAGGGTTTCACTAAAGCAAAAATATTAAAGTATAGAAACACAATATAAATGAAATTCTATGCAAGTATTGTCCACCATGTTTTTTCAGTTGTCATTTCCATCCATCCATCTTCTTTTAAAAACAACTTTTAAAAACAAATTAAATAAAAATGTTAGTAATTGGATTGTTGCCTTGTATTTCAAAGCTATAATGTTGATAGAGATAGGGGAATGAAACCATGAAGAAAAAGCAGATGGGATTGTACAGTAATCTCTCTTTCCTACTGTAGATATGAGCATTTTTCTAGTATTTAAATACAAGGTATACATACATAGTGCCATGACATCAGAGAGTTTAGTGTTCCCAATTTTTAATCTACATCAAAATCTCTGTTTGGAAGAACCACAGAAAAATTTGGAGAATTTGTGCTGATTCAGGCCTATTGGCTATATTTTTAGTATTTGATTTCCTTAATCTTATTGAGAAAACTGCTTGTGTTCTGTTACAAATAATGGTAACCCTTGGTTTTAGGTACTTTTTTTGAACACATTTTAAAAAATCCTCTCTTTTTATGTTTTTTGAGAATTTAAACACAAACAAGTGATATATTTTTGAATATTTCGTGTAACTGTGGGAATGATCTTGTGATTTTTCATTATTAACACAATTATGCTAATATCTTTAATTTTGATTTTCTGGTATAATTGCAACTGGTCAAATTGAATAAGTTTTTCTATATATTGCTGTGACCTCTTTGCTAATATTTGATTTCATATTTCTGCATGAATATTGATTACTGATTGTTGTCTGTAGCTTTCTTTTGCTGATTGATTTCTCTCTGACTTGGATATAAGGATAATAGTGGCCTTATAAATGAAGATTGGTAGATAATCTTTATCTTTTTTGTGAACAGCTTATTTATTATATGTGCTATCATTTATTTAAATATTCAATAGCATTTACATGTAAATCCATTTTGGCCAAATGTTTTATTTACTTACGAATTCATTTACAGATTATTTCTCTTTTTGAAATTGAGTTATGTAGATTTTTATTCCCTGGCTTTTTTGAGAATTAAAATTTTTAGTACTATTCATTCATTTCATTTGAATAGTATGCATATGCATTATATACACACACACAATTTGCTATATACAAAGTACTGTTCAAGAGAAGGCTAGGGAAGGGAAGGCAAGGCAAGGGAAAGCAAGACAGGGGAAGGGAAGGGAAGAAAGAGAAGAAAATAGAAGGAAAGGAAAAGAAAAGGAAAAAGAAAGAAAAAAGAAGAGAAAAGAGAAGAAAAGTGATTTCTACACTTCTCTAAAGGTTGAGACTCTCTGCTTCAGTTCAGCTCCTTAATTGGGAATGAGTGGCTGGGGCAGCTGCTGAAAAATTTGACCAAGTCAGACCCTTTAGCCAAACAGAGAAAGGGACTGTTTTTGTGCCATTCATTTGTGGAATGACTTCTAGAGAGAAGCTTTGAAATAACACTTTCCATTAACCATGTTCAAAATGTTTTGGAACAATTTGGCTTAAGAGACAAGTCTTATCAACCTTCACAATGGGACACTTCACATTTCTTTGGTAAATGGTCATTAGCTTAGGGTGTCCTGCTCCATTCCTAACAGTTCAATTGTGTCAAACCCAAATAGAAGCAGAAGTCACTGAAATGTCTATAAGGACCCCCATGAGCCACATATTGATGCAGTTTTAGAATGTACTGTTATCTATATTTTGTTGTATTTTTATTTGTTTTGTTAAGTATTGTCTAATTACATTTTCATCTAGTTCAGGCCACACTCAGAGTGATGCAGGCAACAAGGCTCTGTGTTTGAGATGTCTGCCTTATATCTCCCCTTCTTTCCACTCTTTTTCATTCTCTGCTTCCCCAATGCATCACCCTCCCTTCCCCTAACACCCAGTTGAAGTTCACCACAAATCCCAAATAAACTATTAGAATATGATACCTTGGGATAATATAACATGTCTATGAAAAGTCTATTTTTGTGTTTAATTTGGTGCTAAGACAGCCAAAAGAGAAGCATCTGAAATATCCACCCACTGTATTGGGGTATTTACATTTTATATTGAACATATGTATGTATAAGACAGTATTCTCTTTTATAAGTGGACTCCACATTCCCACATGAACTCAAGTGCTAGACTATTAACACCTTCCCTAGAGTTTAATTTCTTACTTTAACCACTTTAATCATTCACCATAGTTCAATCATAGTAAATACTAGAGCCCCTACTCCTGAGGGCAGGCAATCTATGGCATCTCATATATTCGGTTGGTGCTCTACCATGTACCACCAGTGTTCCTTTCCCTCATACCTCTTGTGTGTATGCATATGTGTGTTTCCCTCTACTTTTCTTCTTCTTTGTTTCCTGCTTCTTCTCCTTATCTCCCATTCTTTTCTCCCTCTTCTATGGCTTTTAATTTTTGTCTCTGCCCGAGACAAAATGGTAGATCTATTTTACCTTGTTGTCAGATTAATGTTTCTGATAAACAATTCCGATTATGTTTTTGTCTTGAAAACATTAGGATCATATCTTTTGAGCTAGGAGTAAGCTAACAGATCATATAATACAACCTCCCTCATTTTATAGATGAGAAAATGAAGGTCCAGGAAGACAGTGTCCTTACAAGATCATGTAGAAATTTAGTAGCAAAACTAAGATTTGAACCTGGGTTTTTTAAGTTCAAATCTAGTGCTCTTTCCACTACACTATCCTGACTCTCATTATTCCTTTAACAGTTCCTTAATGCTTATTGAATAGAGTTCAATTTTTTTCAGTCTGACAATATGTTCTATAATTTAGCTTTGACTGTCCCCCTCCCCCAAACATACACTCCCTTTGTATTTCTGCCAATTGACATCCTCAGTGTCCAGCTCAGATTCTACATTCTCCATTAATTCTTCCATATCTGTCTTTTTTTTTAATCAAGATTAATCCCTTTTGTTCTTGATGTCATCCAGTATTGAATTGTTTGAGAGTTTACGTCTCAATTTTTTTTCTGTCTTCTTCACTTTCTTTTTATCCACTGGCTTCTTCCCCCACACCTAAAAGCATGCCTATGTTTTTTCCATCTTAAAAAAACCTTTCATTTGACCCTGTTATCCCACCAAATTATCATACTATATTTCTTCTTTTCACCTAAAAACTCCTAGAAAAAGTTGTCTGCTCTCATTGCCTCCATTCCCTTACCTCTCTCTCACTTATCAACTAATCCTTTGCAATATGGCTTCCAAATCCCCTACTTTACTGCCACTTACCTGCCATAATACCTAATAATATAATTTGGAATGATGCAAATAGATTGACTAAACTATCCATGACTTTTGACCCAGAGATTTCACTGAGGGGCATATAATAACAATGATAACAATGTTAATGATAGCTAACATTTGTATTGTTCCTTAAGATTTGCAAAGTGCTTTGCAATATTATTTCATTTGATTCTCACAAAAATCCCAGGAGATAGGTGCTATTTTATCTCTATTTTATAGATGAGAATTTGAGGTAGAGAGAGTTTAAAGGATTTACCCAGGGTCATGTAAATAGTAAGTATCTATGACCAGGTTTGAATTCAGGTCTTCCTATCTCCAGGTCTAGTGCTTCCTCCACTATGTGTACATACCCCAAACAGGCCAAATGCACCAAAACATTTCAAGAGTATTTTTTGTGGTAGTAAATAAACAGAAACAAAATAGATACCCACTGGCTGAAGAATAATAAGCATACTGTGGGACATGAATGCAATGGGATATTACTTTGTGGTAAGAAATGACAAGCATGATCAATCCAGGGAAGCATGGACAGACTTATCATGAACTGATAAAAAGTGAATTAAGTAGAAACAGGAAAATAATAGACACAAAGACTACATTAATATAAATGGAACAAATAAGAAGCACAAAGCGATCAAAGATGAATGTGGCAAAATTACAAAGAACAAACTAGGCTCCAAAGAAGAGATATGAGAAGACACAGCTCCATCAGCTCCTTTGTAAATGTAGAGATGGGAGGGTCTACAGGTATGGAACACCACACATGATTTTATAATTTTTCAATATATTGATCAGTTTTCTATGATTTTTTTCTCTTTATATTTTAAAAAGAATTCTTTTTATTATAGATGCTTTTAGGTAGAAGAATACCATATAAAATCTAGGTGACATAAGAACAAAACATATTAAGAAAATTTATTTTAATAAATTTTATTGATATACTTTAGCTTTGTTGTTGGTTCCTTTCAGATGTGCCCAACATTTTATGACCCAATTTGGAATTTTCTTGGCAAAGATGCTGGTGTGGTTTGCCATTTCCTTCTCCAGCTCATTTTACAGATGAGGAAACTCCAAAACCTCTCAAAGAAAATATTTAGTGATAAATAGGTATAAGGTATCACACATTTGGCATTTGGCCAAATAACATAATGCAAGTGAAACATTTTAATGGACAAGAATAAAATATTCATATAAATTCAGTCCTTGGTAAAGTCAGTGAGTCATTCAGTTAATAAGCATTTATGAAGGGTCTACTACATGCCAGGCACTGTACTAAGCAATAGGAATACAAAGGGAAACAAGAGGCAGTCCCTACCCTCAAGGAGCTCACAACCTAATGGGGAAAAAAAGCAAATGTGTGCAAACAAAATATATAGAAGATAAATAGGAAATAATTATCAGAAGGAAGGAATTAGAATCAAGAGGAATAAGGAAAGTCTTCTTGTGGAAAATGGGATTTCATTTGGGACTTGAAGAAAACCAGAGAAGCCAAGAGGTAGAGATGTAGAAAGAGAATATTCTAAGCATGGGTCACAGCCAGAGAAAAGGCCTGAATCCAAGAGATGGAGTGTCTTGTTCCTGGAACAGCAAAGAGGATACTACCAGTGGATCAAAAAGTAACTCAGGAAAGGAAAGGTAAAAGGCAGGACAGATCATGAAGGGTTTTGAATGACAGAAGATGTTGTATTTGATCCTAGGGGTGACAAGGAGCCACTGAATTTTATTCAGTAGATGAGTCACATGGTCAGACCTGCAATTTTAAAAGATCATTTTGACATCTGACTGGAGGATGAATTGGAGTGGGGAGTAGACTTGAAGCAGGCAAATCAATAAGCAGGCTATTGCAGTAATCCAGGTGTGAGGTGATTTGGGCCTGTACAAGAGTAGTGGTAGTGTCAGAAGAGAGATGGAGGCATATTTGAGAGCTGTTGCAAAGGTAAAATTGATAGACCTTGGCAACAAATTGTATATAAGGGATGAGAAGTACCTCGGTTGTAAGCCTGGAATACTGGGAGGATAGTGATGCCCTCAATACCGGGAAAGATACGAATTTGGTTTTGGACATGTTGAGCATAAGACATCTGCTGTACATTAGATTGTAGATATTGTATCAGTAAGGCAATAAACACAACATCAATGATAATCGTGAATATGCCTATGTAGTTCTATATTGCAAAGTATGAGAGACTCTCCATAAAGAAGGTAGAAGACACCAGAGAACCATATCCCATAACCAAATGTTGAGCTCCCACAGCCACTTAGCCCACTTTATCATAACAGCAAAGAACTTAAAACACAATATCACAACATGGAGCCTCGCCATCCCAAAACAAACAAACTCACAGTACAGTTAAGTCAGCCCATTCAGCTCTATCACAGTGGTTGCCATTAGCAGCCATTAGCAGCCATAATCTCTCTCTCTCTCTCTCTCTCTCTCTCTCTCTTTCCCTCTGCATTGCATTTCCTGTGACATAACTTCCTTTTCCTGTCTGGAAGCTCCTCCTACTACATATAACTTAGGCATTGCATTCTTATGACAAGCCACTAGTATACCTGAATTGGTGTCAACACAAGTACATATAAATTTATGTCCTTTATCTTGGGGTAGTGGTCCAATATAATCTATCTGCCAAATTGGGGCTGGAACTTTTCTCCTTGTTATTTCCTCAGTTACTACCCAAGGAACAGTTTGTTCCTTTTCCAATTGACATATATGACATTCCTCTGTTACTTGCTTTAACAATGAATAAGAGATACTAATACCTCGATCTTGTGCCCACCAGTGTGTAGCCTGCACCCCTAAATGTCCAGCTGTTTGATGGACCCATTTTGCAAGTACTGGATCATCAGTTGGTGCTGAAGTAGGAACAATATGTTCAGTAGCAATCTTTGCTAGTTGATCAGCATGTGCATTGTAACATTCTGGCATAGTGAGGGGCACGTGAGAGTCTACAGGAAAAACTGACGAATTAGTAACCAAAGATATGTCCCATATATCTTCCCATAGCTCTTTGCCCCAAACTTATTTACCATGAATTTCCCAATTTTGGTTTTTCCACATTGGCATCCATGTAGCTAACCCATTGGCTACTACTCAAGAATCAGTGAATACATGACACTGTCCTCCTTTCTCTGTTTTAATAGCTTGATGTGCTGCCATCAGTTCAGCATATTGACTACTTCCACTTATATCCCAGTACTTTCCAAAGTTCTCTTAGTACATGGGTTATAGGCTACTGCTTTCCAATGTCTTTTATGGCCCAAATATTTTTCTGTCCCATCAGTAAACCATGCATGTTTCTTCTGTCAGTCCATCATATCCGTCATTCCATTTTACCAAGGATTGTACCAACTGTTGCCTTGGTTCAGAGCATTTATTATTTCCATCAATGTTAATGCTTGCAATAGATCCATGCAGAGCAGAAACTCCACTTTTGCTTGTTTTCAATCTATTCTGAATATACCATTTCCATTTAATTATGCTAGCCTCTTGCATATGTCCAATTCTGTGAGATTGTCCAAGTCATAATCGGGCTTCCAGGCCTTAATATCACTTCATGGCCCAGAGTCAGTTGTTAGTCTCTCCCAAAGCCCAATAGGCAGCTAACAACTGCTTTTCAAAAGGTGTATTGTAATGCAGATGAAAGTAGTTTCCTTGACCAAAATCCCAAGGATACATTTCACTTTGTTGTTTTTGCCATAAACTCCAATTCACATAGTCATCTTGTACAGTCACTTGTAATTCCACCAGGCCACTTTACATAGGCTATAAATCTAGAGCCAATTGTATAGCAGCTTTGACTTCTTCAAAAGCTTTACTCTGTTCAAGCCCCCAATCAAATTCCTATTTTTTCCTGGTAACTTTATGTAAGGGAGTCAAAATCCGTCCAAGATATGGTATGTGATGCCTCCAATATCCAAACAGTCCTATGAACTTTTGTGCCTCCTTCTTATTGGTAGGGATAGGAAAATCTTGAATCTTTTGTCGAGCTTGTGGGAGAATTTCTCACAGTCCTTTATTCCCCTGTATACCCCAAAACTTTACAATTTGAGCTGGTCCTTGAATCTTTGCAGGGTTAATTTCCCATCCTGTGCTTTTCATGTGCTCAATTAAAAGTATCAAACTCTTCTCCACTTCTTTTACATTTTCTTCCTGTATCAAAACATCATCTATGTAGTGGGTAAGCTGTACACCAGGCAACTTCAATTCATCCAAATGTTCAACCACAATCCTGTGACAAATAGTTGGGCTATGCAGATATCCTTGTGGCAATTGGGTAAAAATATATTGTCGACCCTGCCACATGAAAGCAAACTAGTCCCATTGTTTGGAGTCTATTGGGATTATAAAAAAGTATTGGCCAAATCAATAACTGCGTATCAAGTCCCATCATATTTCTGGATCCTTTCTATTAAGGTAATAACAGTATCTGGAACAGCGGCATACAAGGGTGGACTAACTTTGTTCAATTGTCATTCTGTGACAATTTTCGTACCGGCCATACAGGATTATTCCATCGAATGGTTGTAGGGACTAACATTCCTGATTCAACATATTCCTTTATGGTATTGACAGTTTCATCTTGCCCACCTGGAATATGATACTGCTTCAAAGTAATTGCTTTAGAAGGTTCAGGTAAAGTGATTGGGTCCATCTTTACTTTTCCCACCAAAACTATTAATTCCTATCTTCCTTACTGCAAATTGATATCTCCCCTCAGGCAAATTCAGAGTCAGGCCTTTCCAGCACCTCTGAAACAGGGCTCCCCACTTCTTCAATCAGCAAAGTCAGAATTACACGTTTACAAGTGGGGGTGCCATCTTAACAATCAAATTCCTATGAGAGACTCCCAAAGGAGTTTCATAATAAACTTCAGCATTCCCCATCATAACAGCAGTCTTCATTATGTCCTCCTTTAACTTTTTCATACAGTCCCTAATTGAATACCTGGGTCTATCTGCAGTAGGCCACATAGAAGCAGCAGGGTATTCTATATTATAGCCCGTTGCAGTCAAAGCCTACATATTGGTTGTTTGGTTACCTCTTTGCAAACGATGATCCATAAATACTTGCTGTATAAAAGAATTCTGACTAATATGAATCTCATACAATCCACCGAATCTGCAGACACTCCAGTGGCCCCTTCATCACTGATTCTCACCATCCAAGATATTAACGATTCTCCCGTTCTCTGGGTGAACCTACTCAAGATATCTGTGATTTCCTGCTGTGTAAAATCTTCCCAAATCTCCCTGAACACAGTATTATGATTCTGTGTTTCTTGCCTCCTTCAAAGTGTGGGGTGCACTTCTCTTTGAGAAGTCTGGTGTGACACTGTAACACTCTGAGGCTCAGGAGCATCATAGAATGTATCATTTTGTGCCTCAGCTTCTGACATTGCATCCTCCTGTCTAGCATCTCTCCCCCTGTTACCATGGTAACCAGGCTGGCTGCTAGGCTCAACGTGGGCTGAACTGAGGTGCACTCTTGACCTCCTTGGCTCCCTTTGCCTTCTAGCTGAATTCACAGCAAAGCTAGTAGATTCCTGTTGCTCTACCACCTGAAATTCTCCATCTTGCTGTGGTATAGAAGAAGCACTCTCACTTAAATTAGCAGACCTTTCAGCAACTGTCTGAGTCTGAGTTCTCTCTTGTAATAGTCTGTCCCTGCCTTCACATACAATATGATAGGCTTTGAGTAAAATCCAGCCTCGTCTAAAGATCTCTGTTGGCACTTCCATTCCTGGATCAACAGTAAATTCTCTGAGGCATCGCTCCAAATCTCTAGGTCCTCCACTATGTAGCCTCTGTTTCCAGTCTTCACAGAGACCAGTACCTTTAGACCATTCCCTTGCTAGGGAGCAATAAATTACATACTCCCATCATGGGATAACCAGTTCTTCCTCTAAAGCCCTTCTACCTCTAAATAGAGATCTTATACCTTGTGATCCTGTTTGTGATGCCAAATAATGTATCAGTAAGGCAATAAATACAACATCAGTGATAATAGCAAATATGCCTATGTAGTTCTGTATTGCAGAGTATGAGAAACTCTCCATATAGAAGGTAGAAGTATAACATTTATTCAGACACCAGAGAACCATTTTCCATAACCAAATGTTTAGTTCCCACAGCCTGTAGCCCACTTTATAATAACAGCAAGGAACTGAAAATGTGATATCACAACATGGAGCCTCGCCATCCCAAAACCTCTCCAACCTCCTACTGGGGTCTCCCCCCAAAAGAGACTCACAGTACAGCTAAGTCAGCCTGTTCAGCTCTATCACAACGGCCATTAGCAGCCATTAGCAGCCATAACTGCTCTCTCTCTCTGCATTTCCTGTGACATAACTTCCTTTTCCTGTCAGGAAGCTCCTCCTACCACATATAACTTAGGCTTCCTGTGATGTAGGCAGGTCACATGGCCTATTAGTAGGTGGGAAAGATCTTCAAATCTAAATTGCTACTACAGATGTCTAAAAGATGGTTGGAGTGGTGAAATTGAAGGTCAGCAAGGGGATTAGGGCTGGATAGGTAGGCTTAAGAATCATCAGCATAGAAATGCTTACTAAATTCGTGGTAACTGAGGAGATCACAGAGTGAATTAGGAGAGTGGGAGAAGACAAAATGGCCCAGAACACAGCCCTGGATACCCATGGTTAGTGGACGTGACCTGGATGAGTGTCCAGCAAGGAGCCTGAGAAAAAGTAATTAGGTAGGAGAAGAACCAGGAGAGAGTAGCATCACAAAAACCTAAAGAGACAAGAGCATTAAGGAGAAGGTAAGCAAAAGTGTCAAAGGCTGCAGAGAAGTCAAGAAGAATAGGACTGAGAAAAAGCCATTGGACTTGGCAATTAGGAGAACACTGGTAACTTTGGAGAAAGTAGTTTCCATTGAATGATGAGGCTGGAAGCTAGATTGTAAGTGAGACAAAGGGAATGGGTGAAAGTGCAGCCAGAGCTGGAAAGGGTGGCCAGAGTGACTGTGTTATCATTGAGGATTCAGGTCTGCATAATTGCCAGAAGATGGAAGAAGTGGGAGAAGATGTGATTTATGAAGAAAGTGAGGTTTTTTGCCTATGGAAAGGGTATTCCAGAGGATGCTGTGTAGAGGCTAGATTATTTGTGACTTTGAGGTGGGAGGGTTAAAAGGGATGAAAATAAGGAATTGGGTAGTGCAGGATGGAGACTAGAGTTTGGATGATGATTTACAGAGTTTTACAGTCACTGGAATCTGTAGAGTATGACGAGGGGTGTGTTAATTATGAAGTGGAAGGCGCCTCTCTTCTTCCTTCCAAAAGCTAGAGATCAGGCAGGAGACAGATGTATTAAGAGATGGGAATAGCAGGAACTTCATAGACTTTCCTCTTTCTCTTCCCTCAGGGGATAGGCAGCAAAAGCTGAAAGGCATTGTCAGATGGAAGATCATACCAGAGACCAGATAGCAGTTCAAGTGGGTGTGTCAGGAGATGGAAGTTGAATTGCACAGGGCAAGATAGAACCCAAATTGGTGCTGATGGAAATTTCACTGGATTTTCTCTGTATAGCAGGAAACGGATGGTGGGTGGTCATACAGAAGCTCAAACCTTGCCTCTCCTCTTGGCTGGAGGCTGGAGATCAGGTGGAGATCAGGTACAACAGGAGGGGGAAGTTGTTCTTAGACCTTTCCTCTTTCTCTACTCAGCAGGAGATGGAACCCATAGACCAGAGCCTAAAAGTGAACAGATGTTACACCCATTCAGAACTTAAAGTCTTTTGGAAAGTCTTAAAGAGGAAGAATACAATGAAAAATATTGCCTCATAAAACTAGAAACAGGGGACATAAAATAAAATTTAATGAAAGCTTAATGAGAGTTCCAATTAAACAAAATCATCCTAAGGGCATTTAAGGATCAAACTAAAGGAGGTCTACAAAGAGATGAAAAATGTAAAATGTCAATAAATATTTTAAAAACATATTCTTTTCCACCACCAACAAGTAGAGATTTCACATTTGGACTCTAATCTAAGAGTCCCAGATCTGCTGTGTAAGGGAGTAGAAATGCTAATAAAGAAAACCAAGAGAAGAAAACCAGATAGACAAACCCCAACTCTGCTATGTCCTACCTATGTGACCTTGAGCAAATCACTTGACCTCTCTAAGACTCAGTTTCATCATTTGTAAAATAAAGGGGGTTGAACTGGGTGCTTCTGGTGACTTTATCTGCTCTTAATCTATGATCCCATAAACTTATGTTCCATTGTGCTTGGTATTTGGGATACAAAGACAAATAATGAAATAGTACCTCTATTCTAGTGGCTTATGTTCTATTGGGGGAGCTATACAAATATAAATGAGGACAAAATAAATTAAGTAATTTTGAGGAAAAACACTAACAAATGTGGGATCTGGAATAGTCATATAGATAATATTTGAGCTGAGCATTTATTGCTAAGGATTCCAGAGGTTTCCAATAAGTAGATGAAACATCCCAGGCAAAGAAAATACTCTCTGTATGGACATGTAATCAGGAAATGAAATGTCATGTATAGAGAACAAGTCAAACATAGCTGAACCATGCATCATGTAAGAGGGAGCAATGTGAAATTACTAATTTTGAGGTTTAAAATTTCAATAAGATTCCAGCAGCATCTATAAACTCAACAATGAAGTACAGAGTCTCACATGAAAATCATTTTAAAACTTGACTTACATCATTTTGTCTAAAGCACAACTATAAACTTTATAATGTTCTAGAACATAAGCAACATCTGCACATTCTCATTTTCAAAAATGCTTGGGTTTCTGTGACATTAGAATTCTTCCTCTTCTTAGTCATTTTACTTCCTTTACTACTTCATGTTCCTTTGGACAGATGATTTCAATATTTTGTTTGTTGCTGTTCCCAAAATCATAATTCATTTTGTAGATGGTAAATGTTTGCTTTATTTTGCTTATCATATTTGTTTATTTCATACTAGTTGATTTTTAAACATTTAATTATTTTATTTTTTCTCCATTACATTTAAGCAAAAAATTTTTAACATTCTTTTTTTTAATTTTATAGATCTTTATTTAAAGTTTTGAGCTCTAAATACTATCCCTCTTTCTCTTTCTCCCTCACCTCCTCCCTTCCTGAGATGGTAAGTAATCAGTTTAGGTTATATGTATGCAATTATGTAAAACATTTCCACATTAGTCATTTCATACAAGAAGATTGGAATAAAAGAAAAAAAAACAAAAGAAAGAAAGTGAAAAATCACATGCTTCAGCCTGTATTCAATCAATATCAGTTCTGGAGATAGGTAGTATCCTTCATCATTGTCTTGGGATTGTCTTGGATCATTGTTATTACTGAGAATATCTAAGTCATTCACAACTCTTCAATAAACAATATTGTTGTTACTGTGTACAATGTTCTCCCGGTTCTGTTCACTTCACTACTTAATCAGTTTGTGTAAGTTTCTCCACATTCTTCTGAAATCATCATGCTTATCATTTCTTATAGCACAATAATATTCCATTACAATTATATGCCACAACAGGTTTAGCCATTCCCCAATTGATGGTCCCTTTGTTTTACAAGTCTTCACCTCTACAAAATGAGCTGCTGTGAGCTACAATAGAAGTCATATGATTATCACAATAGATGCAGAAAAAGCCTTTTACAAAATACATTACCCATTCCTATTAAACACATTTGCATAGAAATAAATGGATCTTACCTTAAAACTATGAGTGATATTTACCCAAAACCATCAGCAAACATTATCTGTACTGGGGATAAGCTAGAAGTCTTCCCATTACAATCTGGGGTGAAGCAAGGATGCCTACTATCACCTCCATTATTTAATATTGTACTAGAAATGTTAATGATAGCAATAAGGGAAGAAAAAGAAATTAAAGTAATCAGAATACGCAAAGAGGAAATAAAACTCACTCTTTGCAGATGATATGAAAATCCTAGAGAATCAACTAAAAAACTACTTGAAATTATTAACAACTTTAACAAAGTTACAGGATACAAAATAAACCCACACAAATTATCACAATTCCTGTATATAACCAAAAAGTCTAAGAGCAAGAGATAAAAAGAGAAATTCCATTTCAAATAACTGTAGACAATATCAAATATTTGGAAGTCTCCCTGCCAAGAAAAACTCAGGAACTATATGAGTACAACTATAGAACACTTTTCACACAAGTAAAGGCAGATCTAAACAATTGTAAAAATATTAATTGCTCATGGTTAGTCCGAGCCAACATAATAAAATGACAACTCTGCCTAAATTTATCATTTATTCAGTATCATTCCAATGAAATTATCAAAAAATTATTTTATAGAGCTAGAAAATATAACAAAATTCATCTGAAAGAACAGAAGTTCAAGGATATCAAGAAAATAAATTTAAAAATGTGAAAGAAGATGGTCTACCCATACCAAATTTCAAACCTCATTATAAAGCAGTAATTATCAAAACAATCTGGTCCTAGCTAAGAAATAGAGTAGTACAAATATAGGTACAAGTTATATTATAATAAATGACCACATCAATCTAATACATGATAATCCCAAAGATCCACGCTTTTGGAGCAAAAACTCACAATTTTTCAAAAACTGCTTGGAAAACTGAAAAATACTGTGGCAGAAACTGGGTATAGACCAATATCTCATGCCATATACTAAGACAAGGTCAAAATGGGTACATGATTTACACATAAAGGGAGGTACCATAAATTAAGAGAGCATGGAATAGTTTATCTTTCAGATTTATAGATAAGGAAAGAATTTAGGACCAAAGAAGATATAGAGAGCATTACAAAATGTAAAATAGATAATTTTGATTATATAAAATTAAAAAGTTTTTCACAAACAAAACCAATGCAAACAAAAATTATAAGGAATGCAGAAAACTGGGGAAAAATTTGCAACAAGTATCTCTGATAAAGGCCTCATTTCTCAAATATTTAAAGACCTAAGTCAAATTTATAACCTTCACTTTTTTTAAAGTTTGAGTTCCATATTCTTTCCCTCCATCCTTTTTCTCCCCTCTCTTTAAGAAGACAAGCAATTTGATATAGATTATATATGTGCACTCAAATAAAACATTTTCTCATTAGCCACATTGCAAAAGAAAGCACAGAGACACAAAAAACAAGAAGTAAAAAGAAAGTTTAAAAAAAGTATGCTTCAATTTGTACTTAGCATTCATCAGTTTCATCTCTGGAAATAGGTAACATTTTTCATTTTTCATCATGGGCTGTTTGGCGTTGTCTTGGATCATTATCTCGCTCAGAGCAGCTAAATCTTTTACAGCAGATCATCTTGAAGTACTGCTGTTGACTGTGTACAATGGTCTCTTGGTTCTCCTCATTTTATTTTATATCAGTTCATATAAATCTTCCCATGTTTTTTTTCTGAAACTATATTATTCATTGTTTTTGTAGCATAATAGTATTCCATTAAAATTATATAGCACAACTTGTTCAGTCATTCCCCAACTGATGGACAGCCCCTCAATTTACAATTTTTGCCACCACAAAAATGGAGTTTCTACAAATAATTTTGTACATGTAAGTCCTTTTCTTTTCCTTTGATCTCTTTGGGCTACGGGCCTAGTAGTGGCATTGCAGGATGAAATGGTTTTATAGTCCTTTGGGCATATTTTTACAATGCTTTCCAGAATTGCTGAATCAGTTCACAATTCCACCAAAAGTGCATTAGTGTCCCAATTTTCCTATGTTCCCTCCAACCTTTGTTATTTTCTTTTGTTGTCATGTTAGCCCCTCTGATAGGTGTGAGGTAGTACATCAACATTGTTTTAATTTGAATTTCTCTAATCAATAGTAATTCTGGGCATTTTTTTCATATAAATATAGCTTTGATTTCTTCTTCTGAAAATTTTATATTTTTTGACCATTTATCAATCAGGAAATGACTTGTATTCTTATAAATTTGGCTCAGTTCTCTATATATTTGATAAACGAGGCCTTTATCAGAGAAACTTGCTATAATTTTTTACCAATTTCCTGTTTTCCTTCTAATTGTGACTGCACTGGTTTTGTTTGTGCAAAACTTTTTAAATTTTGTATAAGCAAAATTATTTATTTTACCTCCTATTATACTCTCTATCTCTTGTTTGATATGATAGTTGATCTTAAACAAAATTGTGAGGGAGGTAGATTGTTTTTGGAATCATTTTCCAACCTAGTTTCACCTCTCTTCTTCTTTACCTTCATATAAAGAAAGATTTACTAGAGGAGTGTGGTATACTACACATCTCACTTGTATTTTTTAAACTATATTTCATCGTATGTTCTTTAGACTGAAAGCATTTCTCTGCTTTCAAAATCTAAAATGGAGAACCAAGTTTCAATCCTTCTCCTTGGCTTTGGTGCTGTCACGTTCATGCTCTATGCAATATCACATCTTGATCCCAATAATAATAGTTTACATGTATATAGAACTTTCAGGTTTACAAAGTACTTTCATTACACTGTTTTTTTGACCATACAGAAATTTTGAATTTGTAAAAGCAAAATGCCACTCTAAATGCCATCTTCCATCAAGGTATCTCCCAAGCATAAATCAAATTTATATAAGATTCCTTGAAAGACACAAAATACAAATAAAATATGATCATTCATATCAGGTAAAGCATAAAGACATGTGCTTGTGAAACTCCTTTAGCATGGTCATCAAGGATATCCACCACAGAATTCAAGTTGAAGAAGGATTCTCTTCTTCAACTTCCAGAGTCTCCTGTTTGTACATGGCATTGTACTGATTGCATAAAGCATGAGATATAGTAGAGCATCCTGGACAAGATCAATCACTACTCAAAAGAATTTGACAACCATTCACACAAGAAAATCAAGTGGATAAAAAATACTTGCTGTTGTTCAGTCCTTTCAGTCATGTCCAACTCTTCATGATCCCATTTAGGGTTTTCTTTGCAAAGATGCTGGAGTGGTTTGCCATTTCCTTCTCCAACTCATTTTATAAATGAGGAAACTGAGGCAAACAGGGTTAAGAGATTTGCCCAGGATCACACAGCTAATAAGTATTTGGGCTGGATTTGAACTCAGGTCTTTCTGACTCCAGGCCTGGAACTCTATCCACTGTGCCACCTAGCTGGCCCTAAAGAATACTTATTGACATGCAATTAAATTAGTAACCTCTATAGGTTGCCTATCAGTAAATGTATCTCAGGCAAACAAGGAAAATGGACAGTTAGTTGAAATCAGAATTGAGTGGGAAGAGGAGGAGGAGAAAGAGGAGGAGAAAAAAGGGGAAGAGGACAAGGAGGAGAAAGAGGAGACTGGATTGTCTACAAGAAATTATAAACCTCTTTTAATACCTCAAACTTATCCCCCCCCCCTTTTAATAGCAATATTCTATCACAGGATAGCAGAATTTAAGAGCTGACAGCAACTTCAAGGACCATGTAATTAATTTATACATGAGGTAATCCCCACTATATTAAATCTAATCCCTCCTACACAATGCAGCCCTTCAAACACTTGACCATAGCTGTCCTCTTCCCTCTGAGTCTTCTTTCCTCTAAGTTAAACATGCCAAATTCCTTCAAACAATCCTCATATCTCATTTACTCACCTTTGATTGCTTTCCTCCATACACTTTCTAGTTTGTTACTGTCCTTACACAATGGTGCCCAGAATTAAACACAATACTGCAGATGATAACTGACAAAGAATATGGTGATTTTATTATCTCATTCTTCCTGTAAACTATCACCAACCTAAAACACTTAGGATCACAGCACTGTCTTTGGCTGACCCATCAAGCTATTGATTCATATTGAGTTTGTAGATCACTAAAACCCCCAAATTCAGTCATGTAATTAACAAGATGGAGGAACAGACATTTTCTCTGATTTTGCTAACCTCTTAAATTTCTCCAAAGCAGAAACTATGTGTGAAAGATAAAGTAATTTTAGCTATTTCCTTGATTTAAGCTACTCAGAATCCAAAAGAGGTCATTAATAATAATAAAATAATAATAATAATACAAACTCATAAACTGATATCTACATTGAGCTCACTCAGCTCAACCTCCCATTGTAAATAGGTTTCACTATGTGACCCAAGGATCCAACACAGGCTCTCACATTGAGACCTAACCCTATACTCCAGTTCCCCCTCCTTCTCACCAGTGTTGTGCAGATCCTAGCTTCAATCTAGCTGTGCCATGAGCCTAGAAAACTCTCCCTCCCCTGCTCTGACCGTTGACCTCCCTGACTTCCTTTAAGTACCAACTAAAAGCTCAATTTCTAGAGGAAACCTTCCCCAATCCCTCTTCCTTTCACTTTTTAAAAATCCCTAAAACATTTGGGTTTTTAAAATTAATTTATTCTAAACTTGAATACACAATAAGAAAAGAAAAAGAAATATATTATAAATTTAAATACCAAAACTTAAATATAGAATAAGAAAATAAAAAAGTATTGCCATGTGCACAGCAGAATGTAAGAGAGGATTCAAAATACACAGCAATAAATTTCCATTTCAAGAAAGCCTATATAATAAATACCACACATTGTGTTGAGAGCTGTCCATCTTTTCTTCATTTCCTTGTTGGTTTTCTTTTGTTCTCTGCTGTACATTTTTTACTTTGTTCTTTTTCCCTGCCTTCCTCTCTGCCTCCCCCAAGAAGAAGACTACAACTAAGTATATTTATGTATGTATGTATGTATATATGTATATATATGTATCTCCACACATACACATACATATATACATACATATACTTACACATACATACACATACTTAAATATGTATAATCACATAATCACACATTCATAAGCATCTATGTAGGACTGTAATATACTTGTTTGTCCTCTGTTTCTCTGAGGGTAGATAACATCTTCCTTCATAAATCCACCAACTCATCCTTTCCTACACCACAGCAATATTCCAACCTTATACTGTTTGGTTATTTTAAACAGTCCAAAACAATATTGATTAACATGGTTTACATACAGTGTAGTTTCCCTATTTTTCTCTTTTGATTGAATTTATTCTAGCTTTAACTTTGTCTGAGATCATGACTGCCTCTGCTTTTATTTTCCCTAATAATTTCTACTCCTGATCTTTGTTTTATGTTTCTGTGCATATCTTATTTCCTATCTCTATTAACTCTACTTTTCTTCTACCCACTACCTTGACCTCCTATTACTTAACCTACCCCCGCAAAGATCCTTCCCTTATCCTCTCCCCCCAAACTTTTTTCCTTACTGTCTTGTTTCTGTAGGAATTTAGAAGACTTTTATAGCCCTTCAAATATATATTATTCCCTCTTTATCTCATTCCTGTTAATCTAGACACCCTTCTATGCTCCCCCTTATTTGATTTCCTCACCCTATTATTTCTTTATAAATTTAGAAGACTTTTATTCCCTTCTAAATGCATATATTGCCCAATCCCTCTTAATTCTAGTGCCTTCCATCTGTTAATTATTTCCCATTTAGCCCATATATATCTTGCTGTGTGTGAATGTGTATGTAGAAATATATGTTTATCTCTCTTTATATATATTTACATTTGTGTGTGTGTGTGTGTGCTCGTGCGCGGCGCGCGCCCCCGTGTGTGTGTGTGTGTGTGTGTGTGTGTGTGTGTGTGTGTGTGTGTGTGTTGTTATCTTCCCCATTTGAATATGAGTTCCTTGAAGGCAGGGCTGTTTTTTGCTTCTTTTTGTCTCTCCAATGTTTATTACCTATAATAGCTGCTAAATAAATGTTCATTGACTAATTGTAGACATTTGCTTGGGCCTTGACAGGCAGTCAACAATGCAGCAATACTACAGGGGCAGAAAATTTCACGGGGCATTAGGACAGAAGTCTATGCTTCTGTCTCGGCTTGAGACAGAGCTCAACACCACACCACATATCCCTCTTTCCAGATGGGGCCATTGTGTTGAGTGCGATCTAGGGAATTTGGTGCTTGTAAGAACACTTTGTTTTCTCTTGGAAGGTAGGGAGTTAGAACTACTGGGGCAATTGACACTTGGGGTTGTAGGAGGGCATGGACTCAGGCAGAAGATTTGGGGGCAAGTGGGGAAAAGAAGGTACTCAGAGGGAATATATAGATCAGTGATAGCCTACCATGGGACATGGGGAGGAGGATTCTTACCATGGGGAAGTGTCTTTTTTCTCATCAGCAAGAATTATCTTTGTTTTGGGATTAAAGCACAATGGAAAAGAAGACTCCAAAGGGCAACTCAAAAAAAGGAGTAGCAGAAACTTCCTAGAGAGGATAGGCCATAATGGATACCTTGGAAGTTTTGTTGATTCTATGGAGAATATAGAGAATAGAAGTGGGAGTCAAGAATTCCTGAGTCTGATGAGAGAATGATAATCTAGAGTAGATAGAAAGAAAAGATGGAAAATGAAAAGAGTGAAAGTAAGTAATGAACAGGTCTAGTTGAAGAGGAGTAGGGGAAGGAGGAATCTACTTGACTAACTGAGTAAGTGAAAGGAATGGGGGTGGAGTGCAAGGGAATTAAATAACCAGATAAAAGCAGGAAAGATAAAGAAACTAATAAGCAAAAGCCCAAAGGGAAATGAGTGACTAATGGGAGGAGGGAATCAGGGGTGAGAGGAAGAGAGCCACCGAGGATAATAACACCTTTTTTGAAAAAAAAAAAAGCAGTAAGCTAAAGTAACTGGAGGACCATAGGCTTGTGTTTACCAGCAGAAGAAGGAAAAATAGTTATTTTTAAAAAACAATATTAGAGACTACTGGTGGGATATATAAAAAATAACAACTTTAAATATGAAAGGATTAAATAATCAATAAAAACAAAAAGAGTGACAGATTAAATAAAAATACCTAAAAACCTATAATCTGTTGCTCACAAGAAACACATTTAAAAAGCAAAAACACAAACAAAATAAAACTAGATGGGAAAAATTATCATATATCAAAACAGCATTTGCAATCATACTATCTGGCAAAGCAAAATCAAACATTCAAAAAATAAAAAGGGATAAACAAGAAAACTACATTATGGTGAAAGGAACTATAGGCAGCAAAGTATATCAATAATACAATTACATGCTATAAATTTGTTAGTGTCCAAATTCATAAAGGAAATATTAATTGAAGTACAAGAAAACATAGGCAGTAACACATTAGTGACAGGAGACTTCAATATTCTTCTCTGTTTTACATAAGTCTAACAAGAATTTTTCTAACAAAATAGGGGAAATATGGAACTGAACAAATTGCTAGACAAACTGGAATTAAAAAATTTTTGGCATCTTTTAGAAGGGACTGCAAAAGAATATACATATTTCTCAACATCACATGGAACCTTTACAAAATTTGACCATGTATTAGGGTATAGAAATATTGTGAACAATGTAAAAAGGCAAAAATAATTAATACATCCTTCACAGAGCATAATGTAATAAAAATGATCATTGGTTCAGAGACCACAGACAAAAAAAATGATCCCAATGATCTACTGGGATAAATAAATAAATAATAAAATCTTAAATAATGAGTGAGTTAAAGAAGAATTCATTACAACAATTGATAAGTATGTGAAAGAAAATCACAATGATGAAACAACATATTACAATTTCTGGGATATAGCTGAAGCCATCCTCAAGGGGAAAAAATTATAACCTTAAAATATAAATTAACTCAATAGAAAAAGAGAGGATTGATAAAGAGAATGTTCACTTAAAAATTAAGCACTCAAAATAAACACAAAACAGATTCTAAAAGTTATATGAGAAATAGATAAATTGGAAAAAAAACAGGAATGACAACACTAAAAAATGTTTCTTTGAAAAGACAAACAATAGGGGCAGCTAGGTGCTGCAGTGAGTAGAGCACCAGCCCTGGAGTCAGGAGGACCTGAGTTCAAATCCAGCCTCAGACACTTGACACTTTACTAGCTGTGTGACTTTGGGCAAGTCACTTAACCCCAATTGCCCTGCCAAAAAACAACAAAAAAAGAAAAGACAAACAAAATCAATAATTTTTAGTTAATCTGATTAAATCTAAAAAGTATCATCATAGGGACCTTTTTTAATATCATAACGGCAACTGTCTAAAATCCACATTAATTACCAGTAAACAGGAGTGAAGCAAGGATGCCCACTCTTATTTGATATAGTTCTGAAAATGCTAGCAAAAGGCATAGGACAACAGAAAGAAATTAAAGGCAGAAATGTTGGTTAAAAAAAGATAAAACTATCACTATTTGTTAATGACATGATGATATCCTTCAAAAACCATAGGGAATCAGCAAATAATACTAATTGAGATAGTTAATAGTTTCAGCAAAGTTGCAGACTATAAAATAAATCCTCAAAAACCAACATTTCTGTATAGTAATAACAAAACTCAAGAAGGAATAATAGAAAGGGAAATAGCATTCCAAATCACTATAAAATTCAAGGAATATCTGGGGATTGGCCTACCAAAGCACTTAAAAACTTGTATACATTCAATTATCAAATGATCCTTAAAGAGATAAAGAGCAACTTAAATAGCTAGAGGATATTCAGTGCAAATCTCTTGGTCATGCCACCAGTACTAATGCTAATTTACATCTGTAATGCCATACCAATCTAAGTGTCAAATGAAAACTTTATAGACCCTGATAAACTAATAATAAAATTCATTTGGAAAAACAAAAACTAGAATTTCAGGGGAAATGATGCAAAGAAGTAGAGATAAAGGAGGAATAGGACTTCTAGACCTCAAACTACATTTTAAAGCAGCAGTCATCCAAACCATCTGGTACAGGGAGAGGTGGGGAGGAAAGGGAGGGAGGGAGGGAGAGAGAGAGAGAGAGAGAGAGAGAGAGAGAGAGAGAAAGAGAGAGAGAGAGAAAGAGAGAGAGAGAGAGAGAGAGACAGAAAGAGATCAGTGGCACAGATGAAATAAATGAGAATCAGAAACAATGAAACTCAATAACCAAGTACCTGATAAAGTAGAAAACATAAAAACTCCTTATGTGATTTAAAAAAGAAAACTGGAAAGCAGTTTGGTAGAAATTAATTTTAGATCAACATTTTACACCATGTTCTATAACACATACTAAATAAATATATAACCTTAATTATTAATTATTCATGAGCATTAAAAATTAGAAGAGAACCAGATTATGTATCTTTCACAGATGTATTCTATTTTTAAATTGTGGAATAGAACAAGCATTTCAGTAACATAGTATAATAAAAAGATGATTGCACATGAAACTGCAAATCTATTACATACAATTTGCTATTCCTTTTAAATGTATAATAAAGTTATTATGTAAATTTCTCTTTTCTTTCTCCCCTCTCCCTTCACCCTGCCATGGGAATGGCTACCATTAGACACAAATATGTATGCATGTGTGTATGTGTAAAATCATTATATATATATAGATAGATAGATAGATAGATAGATAGATAGATAGATATACTTCTACTTATCAGTTCTTTCTCTGGGTGCAGATGGCATCTTTCTTCATATGTCCTTTGTAGTTAATCTGGGTATTTGTAATAGTCAAAATGGCTTATTTGCTTAAAGATTTTATTGCTCTACTGTATACAACATTTTCTTGGTTCTGCTCATTTCACTCTTCATTATTTCATACAAGTCTATCCATGTTTGTCTAAGATCATCAAGCTCATCATTTCTTATAGCAATGTAGTATTCCATCACAATCATATACCACAACTTGTTCAGCCATTCTCCCTTTGACAGGCATTCCCACAATTTCCAGTTCTTTGCCACCACAAAGAGAGCTGTTATAAATATTTTAGAACATATAAATTCATTTCCTTTTTCCCTAATGATCTTTGGAAATAGACCAAGTAGTGGTATTGCTGAGTCAAAGGTTAGAGGCAGTTTAATAACTCTGGGCCTAATTCCAGATTGCTTTCCAAAATGTTGGATCAGTTCACAATTCCACCAACAATGAATTAGTGTCCCACTTTTTCTATATCCCTCCAACATTTGTCATTTTCCCCTTCAAATGTTTTAGCTAATCTGATAGGTGTAAAATGGTATCTCAAGGTTATTTTAATTTGCGTTTCTCTAATCAATAGTGATTTAGGACATTCTTTGTCCATAAATTATTTTGATTTCCTTATCTAAAAATCTCCTGTTCAAATTCTTGACTATTTGTCAATTGGGGAAAGACTCATTCTTATAGATTTGACAGTGTTCTTTATATATTTGAGATATGAAACCTTTATCTGAAAAACTTAAAATTTTCCCAATTTTCTGCTTTCCTTCTAATCTTGGCTACATTTGTTTTGTCTGTTCAAAAACAGATGTATTCTTAATCAAATAAGAATAAGAGGCAATCACAAAAGATAAAACATAAAATTTTGATTATATGAAACTTAAAAGCTTTTGCTCAGATAAAATTAATTCACCTAGACTAAGAAGGGAAGTGTTTGAATGGGGGGAAAATAATCATATCAAATTTCTTTGATAAGGGTTTTTTATCCAAGATATGTCAGTCATTCCTCAAAATATTAGTGGTCAAAGGTTATGAACAAACACTTCTCACAAGAGGTGCAAATTATTCACAAACACTTGAATGAATGTTCCAAATTACTAATAACAACAGAAATGCAAATTAAAACAACTCTGTGGCTCCACTTAATACTCTAAAAATTGGCAAAGATGACAAAAAAAAGCAATAGTCAAAGTTGAAGGAGTTGTGGAATGATAGACACACTAATGCATTGTTGGTTAAGCTGTAAAATGGTGTAAACATTTTAGAAAATAATTTGGAATTATGCAAATAATGCAAGTAGACTGTACTTTTTGAACCAGAGTCTCTCTTGCTGGGCTTATACCCCAAGGAAGCTATCAATAAGAAGAAATTCCTCACATATGCTAAAGTATTTATAGCAGTCCTTTTTGTGTTCACAAAGAATCAGATGTAAAAAGATGCCCATTGATTGAGAATATCTAAACAAATTGTCATACATATATGTAATAGAATATTATTGTGTTATAAGGAATCATCAATGATGAATACAGAGAAATGTGGGAAAAATTCTACATGAATTGATGCAGAGTTAAGTAAGCAGAGTCAAGAAAACAATATGCACAATAACCTCAACAGTGAAAATAGAAAGAACAACCTCAAACCAAAAATAAAGTGATTGTAGTAAAATTATAATGAAGATATATGAGAAGACACAACCAACCCATCCCTTCATTGCAGTGGGAGGTCCACATGTGTTACACATTGCACATATTTTCAGATTTTTTCTACTTAACAATCTATTGCTGTGGTATTTTTTTTCCTCTTTAAAAAATATGCTATCTGTTTTATGCATGAACTTCTGGGAGGGGCAGGAAGTTTTGAGGGGAGAAGGGAGCAGGATACTATTGATAACTAGGATGATTTAAGAAACAGAAGACATCAATAAAAATTAGTTTTAAATAATATGTATATATATATATATATATATATATTTAAAATGGAGAGCTTGGACTACAATATTTAAAAAGGAGTAAGAGTCAATAAGGATTTATTAAGTGCCTACTATGTGTCATGCACTGTATTAAGCACTGGGGACGTGAAGAAAGGCATATGAGTGTCTCTGGCCTGAAGTAGTTCATAAACCAATGGAAGACACAACACATGAAAAAGAAGCTGAAAAGGGAGGGGGGAGGTTTCCTGATATGGGGACATGATGACGTCATGCTACTATGCTGCAAAGTGATCTGACGTGCTGTGAGTTTCTGAGTTGATTTCATCTTGCAGAATGATGAGTTTCTGGAAATACTGAAGTCCAGGAAAACAACCAGATGGCCAAAGGAAAAAAAGATAGGATTGTGACCAAGAATAACTTATTCCACAAAGATGAGTATAATTCTACAGGGGAACAAAAACCCATCTTTAATGGAATAGAAAATTGCAAAATATTTCTTATGAAAAGACCAGAGCTGACTCAGAACTTTGAAATACAAATGTAAGAATCCAGAGAAACCTAGAAATCATAAACCTACTTGAGTAAATGGAAGACACTACATATGATATTATCATAATGTTCTAATAGAGGGAGGAGTGAAGTCATTATTTGGCACCTTAATGTGTTCAAAGGGTATTGAGGGTGTTAAATGAGGAAAACAGAGGTCCTAGAGGTGGTTTGGTTCTACTTTAAAGATTTGAAGAGGGTAAAGAGAAGGGAGAATAAGGAGGAAGATACTAATTATGGAAGGAGGAAGAAGGGATAGAACTTACTATTTCTCATAATTTGAGTGCCTGAGAAGAAGAATATAAAAAAAAAGAGAAGATGGGGAGTGGACTTAAGAAGATTCTCACTCTGATCTGAAATGGACAAAGGAGGAATGGACATGTGGACATCCCCACACATTCATAGGCGTTTTGGTGAAGAAATACGTCAAATTCAGCTAGAAAAAAAGTAGAGATAAAGAGTAGAGAGTTCAGAGGGAGGATGGTATTATAGATGGCATATTCTCAAGCAAAACAAACTCTGATGCTGAAAGGAGACTAAAAGGACAGATGGACAAGAGTTACACAGTATTGGGTATGACTGGATGGGTTGCAATCTCTAACACTGGAGGATTATCTATGTGGATAAGACAATAGGATGCATTTGAGTGTTAAATATTTGAGTTTTCCTCACAATAATACAGTGGAAAAGGAGACATAGAAGTTTTTCATCTTCATTTTGTTGTTGTTCATCCTTCATTTTCAAAGATCACCAGTGTCATCATGATGTAATGGGTGATGTCTCAACTTGCAGGTGAAATGGATTTGAGTGAGATAGAGTTGGGCAAAGTCATCATCCTCAATCTCTCTTCTAGAATCATCAATGTCCAGTGGCAAGACAAAAGTCAAGACCCATGGCCCAGGATGATGTTGGTATCTTCAATGTCTGACCAAGCTCTAAGTGCTCCACAGCTCCTCCTTCAGCCACCTTCATGACCATTGGAACAAATTGTTTCCATCCACCCTTTCCACCAGGGGATATCTTCACATGCTTGGGACAGACATCCCCCTAACTCACTGACAAGTTTGAGGCCTGTTGGTTACCTTCAACCTGGTTTAGGCTGTCTGCCAAATGTGGTTTTTATCAGGGTATGGATGCTACAGTTTTTTGGAGCCATATGTGAGAGTTGGGTGACAGGTGGGGACATAAGTAACCATGAAAAGGGCTCAACAAGCCCTCACACCAGAGATGCTACTCCTCACTGGACACCTTGTACATTTTTTTAACCTCAATAGACAGTTTATGTAACTTTTGTCTGCTTTATACTATTTTTCACTGTTTTTAAATAACATTCTATTTTTATGTATTTATACTCTGATTTTTAAAATTTTCTCTTCTAGATGTTGTATGGTTTTTTTTTTTCCCCTTACATGCATGGAAGAGCAATGTTGTTATATTGCTAAAAGATGATTGGACCAGACATTCTTTGTTCTAGAGTAGAAGAGCTAGGCCACAGTCCTGACAACACTAGCTTCCTATTTAACCTTGGACAAGGCACCTGATCTTTGGGAACCTCGATTTTGTCATCTGTAATGTGAGGGATTTGACTAGACAGTTTTAAAGGACCCTTTGATCTCTAGAATTCTAAGGTTATATCTTAGAGAAGAAAATTCTGAAGAGTCTAATCAATTACTAAATTATAGAGGAGTTCTGCCTACAAAAAGGGCAGGTAGGACCTGTAACAAGTAGTGTAAGTCCCCTCACTTCTACCCCCATTATCAGGCCCCTCTATGAAATCCTGATTGCTTGCTGTTTAATGTAGTTTTCCATGATAATTTTTGTTTCTGAAACTTCTGGTTATTTAAGTAAAAATAATTTTTGGATATAGGTGAATATGTAATTTGACCTAGATAATATTCCATTTTCTTATGCGGAAATGAGAAAACATTTGCTATAAAATGTTGGCATTGAGGTATGGTAGTAGTATCTTAAAACATTTGAAATGAAAGAAAACTTGGAGTTACTCACAGAAGGCTTCAGTAAACACCAGCAAATTGGAGTGCATCTGCAAGCTATCTGTACAAAGTTCTTTCCCCTTTCCTCAGCCCACAGTTCAAAGTCTTCCTGTGCCAGATTCTGTACAGTAATAAGGAACATGCTTGTCTCAATTATGTGGTCTGAAAATGGAAAATTTAGTAGAAACCACTTCAGAATAATTAATGTTAGAGTAACAGTTTCTTCTATATTATGCTGGTAAAAGTCACACAGTGCATAATTCTAGGTACTTCTACATCAAAAAGATCCCCCCCCCCAAAGGTGGCAGGAATTAAAAGGAAGATACAATGAAGATGGGAGTGTTGTATTGAAAATCTGGGACTAATTTGTGAAAACAGATGAAAAGAACTAATCTTCTCAACAAGGCCAACCGATGAGTAAGAGGAAAGAGGTCTAAAAGTATCTGAAGGGTGTGAACACAAAACAAGGACAGCAAATGTTTAGGGTTATGCAAATGCTATGGTAAAATTCAAGGGAAAAATGAAACACTCACGCTAAATGCTGGTTTTAATAAAGGCGTACTTGGGCAAAGAAAATAGATTCTCCTTGGATGGAAACTCCATTGCCTGGAATATTTAAACTTAACTAATCAGATATGTCAAATAGAGGAATTGTACTTTGGTAGCTGGAAGAAGTCTTCAGCCCAGTCATGCACTGTGACTTAGGGGAATAAGACCATGAGGATGACAAATATACCTGGTGCCACTTTTCCCTTACCATTCATAGCTTGCTCAAATATACTAAAAACTAAAATTTTCTGAAGTATTTAATCTCTGGAAGATGGCTAATCAGTAGGCTATATGTATTCTGCTACGGAGCCAAAAACAGTGTTCAATCAGATTCTCAACCATGGTTTTTAGTCATTGATTTCAATGGGCCTCCTTCCACACCTAACTTGGACCATTCATCCATTTAACATTCAATGGGCATTCTACAGAGACCACCGTGCTCAATACATTGGTCTAGGAAAACATTTAAGAAAATTAATAAGACTACATTGTGCCACAGAAGTAACCCTGAAGTCTCAAAGGCTACATAACACAGCACAAGCTCTGGCAGGCATACCAGGTTTTGAATATGGACTCAGTAATAGAGAATATGTCCATTGACTAAGGACCAAGTAGGCTAAGTTGAGAGAGGGTAGTCATTAGGGTGACCAGAGGGTGATTAAGCTTTTGGCCATGATTACTGTCTAACATTATCTATGAAGTTATGCAAGGACTACATTTCTGTTGATTGATATGTGCACCAAGGAAATTATGGATTCTTTGAGTACTGAAGCAATTCTAAATAAGATACTTCCCTTGCCCTAAAGAAGTTGGTTGTTTTTTTTAAATAATTTAGCAGAAGTTATTATGTGTGCTCAGCCAAATGAATATATGTGTGTATGTATGTATGTATGGATAGGTATAATAACATTAGAATAATATAAGTGCATAAAAGGAGCAAAGAGTGCTACAAGATTAGATGAAGGAGGGATGGTTTACAGACATCTTAAGAGGTGCCTTAGTCATTTTGATGAGGGCACAGTCTCTGGGAACCCCCTTGAACCTGGAATACAGTCTCTGGGAGCCCCCTTGAACTGTCCTTGAATCTTCCAACTGGATCTGGCCTTCCCCTGAGGCCACAAGCCTCACATTATCATTAGGCCCAAATCTCTACCTAGCCTCGCCCTTTGTTGTTCAGCTACTTCCCACCCTTAATCCCATTACCTCACTTTGCCCTCCTTGGACTTCCCCTCAAGACCCTCCCTAAACCCCTCCTCTAGTCACCCCAGACCACCCCTCAATCCCTCCTACAATCTTTGTGTATATAACCTCCATCTTGCCTCCATGAAGGTGCTCAGATTCAATCTAATTCAGTAGGATGAATCTGGCCCACTTGTGGAAACAGGCGTCACAAAGAGGGGGATTTCTTAAGACAGCCCATTGTGGTGAATCCCTAATAAACTTTCTCTTTTCCCTTGGCTGAGAAGGCTTGAATCGAATTCTTTCAGCAGGACCCGGTGCATCAATATTTTGGGGTGTCAAGCACCTCTCAACCTTTTACCTCTTCAATTTCAATAGTATTTTTGCTGATGCCACAAACAACATTGTTTGTGGTTTAACATTCATACTTACCTCACCAATAGGACATCTAGGTCATGCAGTGGAATGAGTGCCAGGCTTGGAATCAGGGATACTCATCTTTCTGAGATCAAAACTGGCCTTAGCCACTTAGGAGCTATGTGACCTTGGGCAAGTCACTTAACCCTGTTTGCCTCAATTTCCTCATCTGTAAAATGAACTGGAGAAGGAAATGGCAAACCACTTCAGTATTTTTGCCAAGAAAACCCAAATGGATCACAAAGAGTTGGACACAACTGAAAAGAATGGAACACTAGCCATTTCCTCCAACACAACCAATCCAAAACTCTGGTTAAATCTCACTGCTTCCTTTCTCTGCTCCTGAGCTGCTGAGAAGTGTTGTAGATGGGGCCAGTTGGCTCCACCGAATGTTATCTAAACTCAGCCCAGCCCAGGAATCCTTTTATTTATCTCAAAAGGCCCTCAATACGATTTGAAATCTTTATTTATCTTTCAGATGCTTCCTGTAGAATTTCACACTATGGTTATTCCAAGGATACTGTATTTGAGGTCCAAACCCCACCTCTGACCCTTTCCCTCTCTGCAAATGACTTTGCCTTTTACTTTTAATTAAGATTATTAAAAACGAGCTAGCTTAGCTTCCCTGCTCTTTATCTCAAAACCTATTTTTTTAAATGCTTTTCCTCTTTATTCCAGTTGGGGAGGGGGGAGGGAGTCAGAATGCTTTTTGCCAAAGTTAATCCTTCTATTCAAGTCCTTGTTCCCATTCTTTTCTTTCTCCTCCAGGACCTTACTTTATCAGATTTCCCCTTTTCTCTTATATGTTTAATACCCCCTTCTCAATAGATTCTTTCCCACTTACCTAAAAGCATGCTTACATTTTACCTACAATTTTTTTCTACCTGTAACCTCTTAGAGAAAACTTTTCATCCAGAAAATTCACTACAGCTCTACACTTTTCACATTGGATACACCCTTAACTCCTGCAGCCTCACTCTCTGATTGGTTGCTTCCTCCCAAAACCCCAACTTTAAAAAAATGTCCAAGCCAGCCATGTCTTCATTAGTTTTCAGACTACACTCCTGACTCTTCAGTCTCTAGCTTTTTAGATTCTTTTTATGTGTTGACTTCTCCCATTATAATGAAAGTTCCTTATGGACAGGGACTGTCTTTCTGCTTGCATTTGTATTCCCACCATTGAAAACAGTACCTGAAACATAGGACTCAATAAATGCTTTTTGACTTGACTATATCTACCCTCCTGCCTTATTCTCTTTGGCTTTCACTGATTGGCCAACAATAGGTCAGAGCCCAAGACTCACTTGATCATTGTTAGGGTTTTGATGGCTTGGAGTGAGGGAAAATAGCAATTGTTTCTGTTTTGCCCAGAAACCCTGAGCGCCTTCCCCTCCCAGACTGAAGTTCTTCATCACACTGCTAAAAACTCTGTCTCTCTCTGTCTCAGCCTCACTGTCCCCCCTTTCATCTCTCTCCTCTCTGTCTTTGTCTCTGTGTCTGTCTCTCTCATTGTCTCTGTTTCTTGCCATCTCTTTCTATCACTCTCTCTGTCTTCTGTCTTCTTGTGTGTCTGTCTCTCTTCTTCTCTGTCTTTTTCTCTATACATCACTGTCTCTCTGTCCCTGTCTCTCTCTTTCTCTCTGTCTGTCTCTGTCTAGACTGTCTCTGTCTCTCTCGCTCTATCTCTCCCTCTTTCTCTCATCTAGCCTACATACTGCTTCCCAAATTATATTCTTAAAGAACATCTCTGATCATTTTATTGTCTTCAGTTCAAAAGCTTTCAATGTTCTCTATTGCCTGTAAAATAAAATCTAATAGCATTAGTCCGAAATTGGAAGTCCTCCATGATTTATCCACAACCTACATTTTCAGACTTATGCTGCTTATTCCCCTTCGCATACCTTACATTCCAAGTAAACTTAGCTATTTTTCATTACCTAAACTCTTGATGTGCTCTTCTTCCAGTTCTATCTCTTGGAATCCTGCCAAAACTTTAAAGCCCAACTCTGTAGCCATGTCTTTGATGAATGTGATCCTGCATTCCTCTAGCTAGAAGGAACCTTTACTCTTAATTCCCATACCTTGTACCTCCCTTATTTTCTTCTTTTCAATTCCCAATACCAGCAGTTTCATAGAAGCTCTACATACTACTCACCTGAACTACTTCAATAGCAGCCTAAAATGTCCTCATTAATTATAAAACAAAATGAACACAAACATACTCCATAGCACTTTTAGGAAAGATGTATCTCTGTATTTCTTTTTTTTTTTTTTAATGCAATTTATTTATTTAACATATTTGGTTTTCAGCATTGATTTTCACAACAGTTTGAATTACAAATTTTCTCCCCATTTCTGCCCTCCCCCCCCACTCCAAGATGGCGTATATTCTGGTTGCCCTGTTCCCCAGTCAGCCCTCCCCTCTATTACCCCCCTCCTCTCTCATCCCCTTTTCCCTTCCTTTCTTGTAGGGCAAGATAAATTTCTACGCCCCATTGCCTGTGTATCTTATTTTTTAGTTGCATACAAAAAGTTTTTTTGTTTTTGAACATCTGATTTTAAAACTTTGACTTCCAAATTCCCTTCCCTCTTCCCTTCCCACCCACCCTCCCTAAGAAGTTGAGCAATTCAACCTAGGCCACACATGTATTATTATGTATAACCCTTCCACAATATTCATGTTGTGAAAGGCTAACTACATTTTGCTCCTTCCCAACCCATCCCGCTTTATTGAATTTTCTTCCTTGACCCTGTCCCCTTTCCAAAGTGTTTGTTTTGATTACCTCCACCCCCATCTGCCCTCCACTCCATCATCCCCCTGCCTTTTATTTTTTTTTTTTATCTTCCTCCCTCTTCTTTCCTGTGGGGTAAGATACCCAACTGAGTATGTATGGTATTCCCCCTCAGGCCAAATCTGATGAGAGCAAGGTTCACTCATTCCCCCCTCACCTGCCCACTCCCCTCCTCTCCTAGAACTGCTTCCTCTTGCCATCTTTATGGGAGATAATCCACCCCATTCTATCTCTCCCTATCTCCCTCTCTCAGTAAGTTACTCTCTCATCCCTTAATTTCATTTTATTTCTTTTAGCTATCTTCCCTTCATCCTCAACTCACCCTGTGTCTGCTCTCTTTCTTTTACATATATATATATACACATACATACACATACATACATATACACATAGATACATGCATACATACACATTCACTTATATATATACATAAACATATATATATGCATATATATATATGCATATTCCCTTCAACTACCCTAATACTGAGGTCTCATGAATCATACTCATCATCTTTCCATGTAGGAATGTAAACAAAACAGTTCAACTTTAGTAAGTCCCTTGCAATTTCCGTTTCTTGATTACTTTTTCATGCTTCTCTTGATTCTTGTGTTTGAAAGTCAAATTTTCTATTCA